>NC_057811.1:435110144-435151446 GCF_018294505.1 Triticum aestivum
CACCCCGACCCCGACACGGCACCCCGAGACCGACACGACACCCCGACCCCCGACACCTCCCGAAAAGGTGTTCTTTGGCCTTCCAGAAGCCGACGGGGTCATATATTTGTGAATTATTAGTTAGGTCATATATCTTTCGATTTTGTATGAAAAACATCATATATAATTGTGTTGATCGGGTAGTTTTAAATGTGCAGTTGTTTCATCGCTGTGAGGTTTGGTGTTCGACGACCTCGCCGTGCGTTTGACGACCACTGCCCCTTCGTTCGTGGGTGAGCACAAATGACATGTCCTCCTCCCCCATTAATTATTTGATCTATTCCGATGAAACTTGATAGCTAGATATATATGTGTCTTGAATCATCAGTATGCGTAACCAATATGTGTCTCCCGTTCGAAAGCGTCATAGTTATAAATATGCATGCATTTGCATATTTATAACCTTGATTTTTTCGAATTGTCCAACGCTATCCATGGACAGCCCGAGTATGTTTAGATTGGGTTCGTTTTCCCATATGGTTTGCTCCGGATCCGACGCATAAATTTTGTCAGTGCCTCCCCTGTTGTTCTCCGGGTACACATCCTCTCTGTTTATTGCAGAGACGTGTATCAGGAGAACAGCAGGGAGGTGCTGCCGAAATTTTGCGTAGGATCCGGGGCATAGCATGGGAAAATGAACCCAATCTAAACATACTCGGGTGGGATTAGGACCTATCATTACCTATTAGAGTGTAGGTTGCATGGACTTAATAAAATTGACAAAGTAGATCAACTGATGAATACATACATGGTGAATTATATATATATATATATATATATATATATTTGTTGTGTGTCTAGTAGCTCTGAAAGTCAAGATGAGTTATCATGCGTGGATGTACACCGGTCACACTGGTCAGAACAAATGGAGCACTGAATGGTTCACAAAAACCAAGGGGTTTGTGCGAGCCGCATTTGCAAATGGCCAGAGGAAAACCTGGTGCCCCTGTTTACGGTGCGGCAATTGGGAAAAGAGGACAGAGGCTGAAATGGGCAAACACCTGCAGAAGAGTGGTTTTATGCCCGATTATACGGTGTGGACATTTCATGGTGAGTCTGCCCAACGTGACCGAGCTGAGGTGGATCGTCGTCGCACCGACGAGCATGGTACCGGGATGGAAAACATGGTGCAAGACTTTGATGATGCTCGGGATTCGGACGAGGAGATGGAGGAATCTGCAAAGGCCTTCAATGAAATGTTGGAGTCTTCAAAACGTCCGCTCCATGAGCACACTGAGCTTTGTCAGTTGGATGCCATCTCACAAGTAATGGCTCTGAAGGCTCAGTTCAACTTGGGCAGAGAATGCTACGATGCAATGATGACAGTATTTGGACGCTTTCTACCCAAAGGCCATGTAATGCCTGCAAACCTGTACCAGTCGGACAAAATCCTCCGTGCACTGAAGATGCCCTATGATAAGATACATGCCTGTGAGAAAGGATGTCTCTTGTTTAGGCTTGACTATGCGGACTTGAACTATTGTCCCATTTGCAAGTCTTCCAGGTATGTTGTGGTAGACAACGGTATGGGTGAGAAGACACAGACCAAAATCCCCGTTAGTGTTCTTCGGTATATGCCAATCGTACCAAGACTTCAACGTCTTTTCATGGTCGAAGAGACGGCCAGACAGATGACATGGCACAAAACGGGCAAAAGAACCGAACTAGATGCAGATGGGAATCTGATGATTGTACACACATCGGATGGTGTTGCGTGGAAAAAGTTTGATGAATTACATGGTGACAAAGCGGCAGATCCGAGGCATCCTCGAGTCGGCATCAGCACGGATGGGTTCAGTGTGTTTGGTATGACGGCAGCCCAATACAGTTGTTGGCCCGTATTTGTCTTTCCACTCAATCTCCCCCCCCCCCGGACAGATTATGCAAAGAAAGAACATTTTCCTGACGTTGATAATTCCAGGGCCCAACTATCCGGGGAAAAATATGAATGTGTACATGCAACCGCTTAAGGACGAATTGCAAGAAGCCTGGGATAATGGGTTCAAGACATACGACGCCTATAGCAAACGGAACTTCATAATGCGTGTCTGGTACATGTACTCGACGCATGACTTGCCGGCGTATGCGCTATTCATTGGCTGGTGTGTGCATGGAAGGTTCCCGTGCCCCACATGCAAGGGAGCTCTTGAGTTTCGTTGGCTTCAGGCCGGTCGCAAGTTTTCTTGCTTCGACATGCATAGACAGTTCCTGGATCCTCGCCATAAGTTCAGGAAAGACAAGAAGAACTTCATCAGGGGTAGAGTTGTCAAAAACTCTGCACCACCTGCATTGACAGGCCAACAGACCCTGGATCAGTTAAACGCTCTCGAGCCAGATCCACAACGTCCAGGGTACTTCAAGGGGTATAATACTAAGCACGCGTGGACTCACAAAACATGCTTATGGGATCTGCCTTACTTCAAAGACCTCCTTTGCCCACACAACATCGACGTGATGCACACTGAGAAGAATATTGCCGAGGCACTTTTTGGTACATTGTTCGGCATAGATGGGAAGTCAAAGGATAATACTAAGGCTAGAGTCGATCTGGAGGCGCTATGTGATAGGCCGTTACAAAACATGAAAGAACCGAAAGGAAAGCAGAACTGGACGAAGCCAAAGGCATGGTTCAATCTTGGAAGGCCAGCTATGAGGGAAATTATCTTGTGGGTGAAAATGCAGTTGATGTTCCCCGATGGGTATGCAGCGAATCTATAGAGGGGAGCCAGTCTTGATAAATTGAAGATATTTGGTCTCAAGAGTCATGATTGGCACATATGGATTGAGCGGGTAATGCCGGTGATGTTGCGTGGCTTCATCCCTGAGGATGAATGGCTAGTACTGGCAGAACTCGGCTATTTCTTCCGTGTTCTTTGTGCGAAAGAACTATCGCCTGGCGTGCTAGAAGAAATGGAAGAGTTGGCGCCGGAGTTGATCTGCAAGTTAGAGAAGATCTTTCCACCGGGCTTCTTTAATCCAATGCAACATTTGATTTTGCATCTCCCGACCGAGGCAAGATTTGTGGGCCCGTGCAAAATCGTTGGTGCTACCCAACTGAGAGGATGCAGAAGACGCTTCGACAAAAATGTAAAAATAAACGTAGAATTGAAGCATCGATGGCTGAGGCATTCATCACTGAGGAGGCGGCAAACTTCGTGACAGCACACTACGAAGCCAAAAATCGTCATTTGCATAATCCGAAGCCTCGGTACAATGCTGACGACCCTAAAAAGGGTGGATCCAACCTCAGCCTATTCAAAGGGAATCTCGCACCAGCCAGTGTTTCAAATCCAGTATCTTTGGATAACAAACAATGGCGGACCATTTCGTTGTATATCTTCAACAACCTGATAGAAGTGCGGCCGTACATCGAGTAAGTTCTCGGTACATAGTTTCGCAACTTCTATTTCCTTTGAACTGCTCTTATTCCTGGATATTTCATACAGTCGATACGTCGCCTTATTCTCGTATGGAGCGGTGATCCAAAAGGATTCTGTCGAAGAGTATGAGCTTCTCGCAAAGCAAGGAGGCGGCTATCCCGGTTTCATCTCTTGGTTCAAACAAACGGTAATTTCTATTAGACTTGTAGGCTAATTTGTAGGCGGCTATCCCGGTTTCATTTGCTAATTTGTGCGTAATGCAACAATCCTTTCATATTAAACTTGTAGGCTAATTCAGAGTCTATGGACGCCGAATTGAGACAAGTCGCTAATGGTTTTGACTATAAGGTCCGTTCATTTGACAAATACGACATCAACGGGTATCACTTTCGTACCTATGGCAAAGAGCTATCTATGGCCGACCGAAAGTCTACAAATTGTTGTGTATCTGCTATCGGCGAAGGAGGTACCGAGTATTATGGGAGAGTTGAAGCAATTTATGAACTTCTATTCTATGGTGAAAACCCACCGAATGTCGTAGTCTTCAAATGTTATTGGTTTCAGCCGAAGGAGACTAGAAGGACTCATGAACATATAGGGCTAGTTGAAATCAACCAAAGCACCCATTTAGATGTTCCTGATGTCTATATTACGGCTCAACAGGCGACCCAAGTATTCTATCTACCGTGGGCCTGCCAAACTAATCCAAATCTGAAAGGTTGGGATGTCGTTTATGAAGTGCCGCCACGTGCTAGACTATCTCCCCCAAAGGAAGAGGATTATGAACCTCACATTAACCCAGACACATATGAAGGAGAATTCTTCCAAGAGACACGTCTTTCCAAAAAGCGTTTCAAGAACCGCTATACTTCACCCCAAAACATTGAAGTAGACAGCGACAGTGAATCTGACATCGCCCCAGAGGAGGAACAAGAAGAGCCGGAACAAGAAGAGGTTACTGCTGCGGATGACCTGTCATTGCTTGACCGATTACGTCAAGGTGGCCTTGCACATGTTGATGCCACTGAACCCTATGAGCCCGTCATTGATTATAGTGATGATGATGATTATGCATTTATTGATGATACTGATCGAGATTATTAGTAGTGTCAGGTATTAAATTTTTTAATGTTGTACTTGATGATGATACACTTAAGTGATACACATATTATTATTCATGTCGGTCTTTTTTTATGTTGTACTAATTTCGTTTACTGTTTGTCATGGCAGGTGTTGAAAGATGGTGGGCGCTGGTCGGGAGCGCGCCAAGGCCCCTTCTTCGTCGGCGCGTGGTCTGAGGTCTTCGATTCCAGACATACCTCTCCGCCGAGCGTTGCTGGACAGTATGTCCACACCGCCGGGCCCTTCTTCGTCATCCGCGGTGCCCAGCAGGGGACGAGGTAGGAAGAGAGGAGGTGGGGCACGTGGTCGCGGGAGAGGAGGTAGGGTGACTGCTACGGCGCCTTCCTCGCCGCCACCCCCAGCTGTTTCACCCGAGCACGTGACTGCTAGGGTGGAATCGTCCGAGGAGGAGGCTACACGGACTCCGGTCCACGAGCCTCCGGACCACGGGTCTTGGGCCCACGAGCCTCGGGTGGACTGGCCTTCGGCCCACGAGAGTTCGGCCCACGAGACCCTGGAGGAGCACACGTCCGGATGGGGTACCTGGCCGGATCAGCCCGAGGAGCCGAGTGGCCATGCTGATGATGGCGGGAAGCCGACTGATCTTGAGGAGGAGGGTGGCACCGTCTACCAGCGTGGTGCTACACGGCTCCCGTCCGTGCCGGCGACCCGCGAGCAGAGGTGGTTGATCTTCCCTGATGGGGAGAGGTACATAAGTGCATTTAATATTTTTGTACCTTCTGCATTCACGTTTCTTCAAATAACTAATGCGTTGGCCTTGTCATGCTGCAGGGGTTGGGACCACCATCATAGTGTCCGCCGGCCCAACTCCGTCCTTGGAGTTCTTTGCCGGCAAAACTTCCCGGGGTTTGTCACGTTGCCTGGTGAGGGTCGGCTTCCAGAGCTTTGGTTGAGCTGGGAGCACTACGTGGCTGCCCCGGCCCCGCCGGATGTCATTATCGACGGTGTCGTGTGCGACACGAGGGCAGACATGGTGATCAGGATGTTCTGGGTAATTTCTCCTTTACACATTTCAAAATCTTCAACTAGCTAGTTATTAATTGTACTAATCAATATTGTCTCATTTGATTGCAGACATTCTACAGGTGTGAGGAGGGATACGAGGAGGACAGCGCAAATGTTATCCAGAACGTCTGCAAGCGCCTACTCCAGAACTTACGGCACGAGGCTCGGGTGCAGGCTGTTCGAGACTACTACGCCTTGCATGGTATCAAGAAGACCAAGCCGGCGTGCCGCGATAAGTTCCTGAGTAAGGAGCAGTACATGAAGGTAATTCTTAAGGCCTTCTACTTAAGTTCCTTCATTTAGTAATTCTTAGCCGTAGCGCTCAAGTTTCTATTTGCTAACTTAGGCGCCTCCGAGATGGTGTGTGGATCGGATGGATTGTTGGGAGGTGTTGGTCGATGAGTGGTTCTCACAAGAATGGCTAGCCCTCCACAACCAGGCCAAGGACAAACGTGCCCAAATGGAAGGTGGGGCACACCATCAAGGCAGCTCCAACTTATATCAGTTCGGGCGCAACTGGGTATGTGGTTTTCTTCATGATTCATGCAATTCATTCATCATGCTAGCTTGAGCCCTTTAATTACTAATTTTCATTGTTTCTCTCTTTCAGGCACGCTACAATAAGGCGGATAAGGTGCCAGAGGTGTACGACCTGTATGCCATGGCCCACACTGGCTCTTTCAAGAAAGTCAAGGCTTTCTCTCAGTCTGACCTCGATGATGCAAACAACTTCACCAACATCTCCTCCCACAACAAGCTCGTGAGATATAGAGATGAGGGGAAGGCGAGGAAAGGGGAGGACTTTAACCCGAGCTAGGGTCCCATTGATCCAGAGCTGGTGATGATATCTGGTGGCGGGAGGTCCCATGGCTCCATAGCCATTGGAGATGGACTTATCCGTTGTCCTAGCACTCTCCCGGAGATCAAGGCGCGCCAGTCGAGCTCCGCTCCTGAGATAAGGCCTCGTGAACGGCCAGTGCAACTCGCCATCAAGGTTAGTGATACGTACTCAGTTATCTTTCTCCATTACATTGTGTGCGCTTCCATCAATGATTACAAATGGTCATGTGAGTGGTGTTGCAGGCTGCTATACAGACTGAGAGAGATAGAACGGAGAAACTTCTGGCGGAGGCGGCGGAGAGGCAGCGGGAGATGGAGGAGAGGACGAGAAAGATGATGGAGGAGGAGAGGGCACGGAATGACATGCAGGCAAGGGCCATGTATGAGCTCCTTGTGGTAAGTTTCTTCTGCAGATTACTTGCTAGTCTTAACATTTGAGTCTCATTACTAACTAGTATGACTCTGTTCTGAAAACCAAATGTGCAGTCTGTGTGCGAGAAGTCCGGTCAGCCCGCTCCGCCGATGCCAGTGATTGCTCCTGGGAGCACGGTGAGTTTAGTTTGAATGGACATTACTTGGTAGTCTTAACATTTGAGTGTCGTAATGCTAACGGGACATTGGAAATGATCTTTGGTGCAGCTTAACTCCAGAAACGCATCGCACGATCCTTCTCCAGGTAGCGGCACTAGCCACCCCGCTCCTACACCTCCCTGATCACGGTAAGTTTCTCTAGTGTTTTGCTTAACAAATGCATAAAGACCTAGACTTAGCTTTATTTCCTCCAATATGCTTACCATAATGACCTAGAGTTAGCTTATTTTCCTCCAAAATGACCCATTTTACCTAGGTTAGCTTATAAATGATGCAGTTCATCCAAGTTAGCTCAAAAATGACCCATTTTACCTAGATTAGCTCCTAAATGATCCATTTTACCTACGTTAGCTTTAAAATGGCCCATTTCACCTAGGTTAACTCCAAAATGACCATCTTACCTAGGTTATCTCATAAACGATCCATTTCAACTAATTTAGCTCATAAACGATCCATTTGACCTAAGTGAGCTAAAAAACGATCCATTTCACCTAAATTAGCTCTTAAATGATCCATTTCACCTAAGTTAGCTCAAAAAGATCCATTTCAACTAAATTAGCTCATAAATGATCCATTTCACCTAAGTTAGCTCAAAAACGATCCATTTCAACTAAATTAGCTCAAAAATGATCCATTTCAACAAAGTTAGCTCAAAAACGATCCATTTCAACTAAGTTAGCTCAAAAACGATCCATTTGACCTAAGTGAGCTAAAAAACGATCCATTTCACCTTAGTTACCTCAAAAACGATCCATTTCACCTAAGTGAGCTAAAAAACGATCCATTTCTAACTTCCTTATTTTGCCATTTTGCAGATTTCATTAAGTGCTGGATGGAGTGCTTGTTCTACTCTTCTTGTTCTTGTCTTCTCATTCTTGTCTTCTCATTCTAGTCACCTTAGCTATGGAGTGCTTGTTTATGTATGGATGGAACTTGTTTATGTATGAAATGATGGATGGAACTTGTTTATGTATGAAATGATGGATGGAACTTGCTTATGTAATATGTACGGATGGAACTTGCTTATGGATTTGCTTATGAATGCCTGTGAAATACATGAACTTGCTTCTAGACTTGCTTATGAATGCCTGTGAAATATATCTATATGTCATATATATTTTCTGTGCAAATTGTGGGATTTAATAAAAAACAGCAAAAAAACCCAATATGCAGGCTCTTTGCCATCTGCCACAGACGGCAACGGCCTCTTTGCCGTCTGCCGCGGACGGCAAAGAAGCCACGTGGCAGCCAACTGTGCTTCTTGGGAGCTGACCCATTTGGTCAGTTTGCCTACAGTGGCAGACGGCAAAGAACCTGCACTTTGCCATCAGTGGCAGACGGCAAAGAACCTGCACTTTGCCATCAGTGGCAGACGGCAAAGAACCTGCCATCTAGTGACGTGTAGATGACATCATACGGCGGACGGCAAAGACCAGAGAAATTTTGCCGTCAGCGGCGGACGGCAAAGGTCTGCCGTTAGCCACTTAACGGACTGACAGCGCAATTATTGCCGTCCGCCCTCTTTGCCGTCCGCGGCAGACGGCAAAGAGCCTTTGCCGTCCGTCGCCAGGAAGCAGACGGCGAAGCAGCTGTTTACCGTAGCCTTCTTTGCCGGAGCCTTTTGCCGTCCGCGGCTGACGGCAAAGGTCTTTGCCGTCCGCCTTTCGAGCCTTTGCTGTCTGCCGTGGCAGACGGAAAGTTGCTGTTTCCTGTAGTGATGCCGAATTTGCTAAGTGTTTATTAATTTTGTTTTCATAATTAAGCATTTTGTTCTCGACATCGACGATGCCTATCCCGCATCCTCGTCGGCCACTCGGCGGAGGACTCCTGCTTGAGCCAAGGGGCCATGTCCGGGACTGGGCTCCTCGAGGCTGGTACTGGGTTGTGCTACCTTCTGGTGAGCACAACTTAGTGAGGAGCCATCCCCTCGTCGACACGGAGCTTCTTTGGTGGCGGTCACGTGGGCCTGCATCGGTGGAGAGGCTTGAGTCCCCCGCGCAGGTGGTACAGCACCGTGTCACGGAGGAGAACAAGCACGTCCAGCGCTACATGGTTGCGTTGGCGAACGGCCGGTTCTCCAATACCTGGCAGATTCTTTGGGGATCTCACCAGAGCTATGACCCGGTGATGGTTCCTTCTCTTTGGGTGTCCACCGCGGCCCACTGAACCTAGAGGAGCTATTATTCGAGATGTATTAGTGATATTATATGATGATCTTTGCTACAAACTACTATATATGTATTCGATGATGGATTATTAATTACCTATTAGTTATTTGCTTATTGGATGCAAAAGATGAGCGCGGTTTGTGCTACAAACTACTATATATGTATTCGATAATGGATTATATGATGATCTTTGCTACAAACTAGGTTCGATGATGATCTTTGCTACAAACTACTACAAACTGCAAATTTTAGGTGGTTTAGTTGTTATATGATGATCTTTGCTACAAACTACTACAAACTGCAAATTTTAGGTGTTTTAGTTGTTATATGATGATCTTTGCTACAAACTACTATATATGTATTCGATGATGGATTATTAATTACCTATTAGGAAATGTCTGACGATGAAAGGGAATTCGCTATGTGCGAGTACTGCGAAGATGAGCGCGGTCTGTGCGACCGGCCTCACCTGGTAGAAGGTCAACGCTTCAGCATCAAGCTCCAAGAGACCTTCAATGTTGAAACGGTACGCAACGACGACAAGTGTTTTTTGTTATTTTTTGCACGACTTCTCTACTTCTTCAACGTGTAATTTCCATCTTTTACAATTCGACTAGCTTATCCCATGTCATGTAAGATGCTATGTCTGGGAGAAGATGGGTTTTGAAGATCATGAAAGCATGGAGACAAAGATAATTCAACTAAGGACCCATCATGGTTATGATTTTGCTGTAAATCTATACAATTCTGTGAACTCATCCAATTTTGGTTGCCTGAATTGGGAAGCCCTTTGCAAGGCGTATGATTTTCATGAGGGTATGCTTCTCACCTTCGATCTTGGTGATCCTGACATCGACGAAAATAATATGACCATTTGGGTCCTTGTTGACACGCTTCCAGTTCTACCGCTGTGTGAGTTTCTCAAACATATTTATTAAGTAATTTATATTTTTTATTTCAAATATTTGAGAGCTTATTTCCATTGATAGCTTATTTTCATTCTTCAAAAAATGTACGGAAAATGGTAGACAGAATCTACTACTACAATGATGAAGCACAATTAACTTATAAGGAGAAAGATGGTCTTATCGCATTTTTTACTAATCTTGAGAATTACAATATCTATTATCAAACTCCTCCACATTATGGTCAATACGTGCCACTAGTGCACGTGTTGAACTACGGTAACATCAATGGAGATAGCATGGTAAGATTTTCTACTATTACGACATCCGTGCATCTTTTGCATAAATTCTTCTAAAACTAAACTACATTGCTAACTACAAAGTTATTACTATGTTTTTGAACAGAAAATCCTGATGGATTGTGTGCCTCATATGATGTTGCCGAGAGGTCGCGTTGATGTTATGACCTTACGGCCACCACGGCCAGGTCAGCCGCAGTATCCAGATTACTCATGTCCATACCGGATTTCTAAAAGCGAGGAAGCCACGATAATAAATGATTTCAAAAAATGTTTGAACCATCGTGGAGAGCTACTTGGAAGCAACATTGTGCGTAGGCCAAGACTTGGAGGATGATCTCCGTTCTTTATTATGGAGAGTCAATTTTCCTTAATGGAGAGTCAATGTCCTATCTTGTTTTATGATATTTTACCTAAGAGAGGGTAGAGTAGGTCCTATGAGAGGAGTAGGTCATAGCTAGAATGTGTTATCATGTGCTACAATGTGTTAGAGTTGATGATGATGATGAGGAGTTGTGATTATGACTAGTGACCAACTTGTTATATGATGTCTCATTGACGAACATTGTTTGGTGGTGATGACAAGTGGTAATGAATATGCTATTTAAACAGACTAGTTCATGATGAGTTGTTATTGTATAAAAGATATATCTGTTTAAACATGTATAGCGCAAAAATGCTAAAAAAACATAAATTTTAGCAGTGGCGCGGGCCAAAATATTACCAGCAACGCTCATTTACCAGTAGCGCTCTCCAGTGCCGCCCTACTAGTACCTGAACTTACCAGTAGCGCTGGCCTAAAAAGCGCTACTGCTACAAAATAGCTGTAGCACCGTAGCAGTAGCGCTGGCGCCCGCGCTACTGGTAGCTCAAAAACCAGCGCTACTGGTAAGGTTTTCCCTAGTAGTGATATATTGCAGCAAAGAAGGCAAAACATCTTGAAGATAGCGAGACAACCCCAAAGTCTTGTCTTGATGCAGTGTTCAAGTTACTTGGGACTAGCAGTCAGACAAGCTTACAGAATTCACTGTCTGAATTAGTTCGACTTCTTCAGTCCCAAGTTCTAGCAGAAAGGCATTCTACAACTCAACTTCGACTTGAAGTCCTATCTCTAAGAAAGATTGCGGAGAACACCAGTGAGAACCTCATTGCTAAACAGCTACACCTGGAAGCTATGACCGACATGCTAGGCCGGTCTCACAGCCTTGCTCAGCAGCTTGCGCAACAGTTCCCGCGCAAGGCTAACCTCTCTTGAACTGTCTTGGAAGTGGTCTCAGTTCAGTATTATTTTGTTACGCTGCAATGGTGCCCGGTTTTTGTAATCTGCTTCTTCGTTGCGCTTTATGATCACTGGTGGCGAACTTCGATGCCCAGTGGATGTAATAAAACATAAATCCTTTAGTGTAGGTTTATTCTAAGTTACTATGCTGTAATTTCTTTATTGTATAGAGTAGGTTTGTTCTTAATTCCTACTAGTTACTGCCATCATTCGCTATCTGAAAAAAAATTGATGTAGTCGACTGGGCCGAAACATTCGCCTCTAACGGGCCTAGTTTTTAGTGGGACACAATTGGGCCGGCCTGCATCTTTCTTGGGCCCGAATGGCCATTGGGGCCTTCACACTTTGGGCCAGGCCCACAACTTACTCCGGCCTATATTCGGCCCAAATTTTAGTTGGGCCTTTTGTGGACCCAACGCTTAGTTTGGCCCATGTAGCGTTGGGCCATTAACAGGCTGGATATTCTGGTGGCCTGTTATATCCCAGAAGAAACCATGGGCCTTTAGCAGGCCAAAACTCATGTTGGGTTCAATTTTCACTAGTCGTCGACGGGCCTTCAGCAGGCTGAAAGGTAGACTGGGCCTTTTTTGGCCCAGTTATATGACGGCCCGTTACCAGGCCGAAACATATTTTGGGACTTAGTTGGCCCAATGATATCATGAGCCTTTAAGAGGCCGAAAGCTTAGTACGGGCATCAGCAGGCAGAATTATACGTCAGGCCTTTAACAGGCCCAAAGTCACGTTGGGCTGAACTGTTGCCACATTTATCACGGGCCGTGTCGGGTGGTTGGTGCGCCATATGCCAACGGATGGCTTATCATTGCGGGAGCCAGTAAGACGTCGTCGGTGCCTGGAAACGGGATGAGGCGAAGACATGCACGCCGGCGAATCTTACCCAGGTTCGGGGCTCTCCGTGGAGATAACACCCCTAGTCCTGCTCTGCGGGGTCTCCGCATGATCACTAGATGGAAATGAGTAGCCACAAGTGCTCCTTGAGCTGTCTGGTTCAAGGGAGAAGAAGAGCAAGTCTAGCTCTCGCTTCCCTCTCTATATGGTGTGTGTGTGACTCTAAGAAGCCAACCCTTTGCATGGGTGCCCCGGGGGGTTTATATAGGCCTACCCCCCGGGTGTACAATTGTAATCCGGCTGGGCGCGGGTCCCAGCCGTCAGTGTCTGCGCTCGCCGGCTTCTCCGCCGGCCGTTGGGGCCCGCCGACTGGTGGGTGCCGCCGGCTGCCGGCCTCTTGGTCGACAGGCCGGCCCCACTGCCTGGGGGTCTTGTTGGCGGCTGTTTACTGTAGCCTCGCCTCTAATGACGAGGGCTTCGTCGAGGTAAGGGTGGCTACAGTGTGCCGCCTCGAGGGATCTCACTGTAGCCTTACCTCGTCTTGTCTCCTTAATGTGGCATGTGTTTCAAGGGAGGGGGGTAGCCGGCTTCTGGGGGCCGGCTACGCCCCTGGCCGACTGGGGGAGGCTGGGCCGCCTTCGCGCCTCTCTTTGTCTAAAGGGGCCCGCCGCCCGCGGGCCATACTGGCGTCTGTCGTGGATGACGTTGAGGCCAGCATGGCTATAGGGCCGAGCCGGACGGGAGATGACCGACCCGTACGGCGTCCTGTGGCCATGCCTGCCTCGGGATTCGGGGGTAGTGGGCCGCACTGTAGCCACACCCCGTCTTGTCACCGTTATGTGGGCGTAGTTATTGTGGGTGCGGTCTTGGCCGGCTTCTTGGAGTTGGCGTTCTTCATGGCCTGGGAGTCGGCGCTCTTCAGGGCCGGCTTGGGGGAGTCGGCGTTCTCTATGGCCGGCTTCCTGGAGTCGGCCATCTCGTAGTTATCTTGGGGGAGGTTGCTGAGGCTGGGTCGCCTTCCGAGAGTCGGCTTCTGGGGTAGCCGACCGGGGGAAGGCGGCCCAATGCTTTGAATGCTTGAAGGCTCAAATGGCCCAATAATTTTTGAAGAGCCAGGGGTAGTCGGTTAGGCTACCTGTGGCCATTTACTCCGACAGTAGTCCCCGAAGCTGATTGAGCTTCGAGGTTGGGTGGGAGTCGAGAAGCTCGGTCAGCTTCCCATCTTGACGAGCTGGCAGCTGGGAGCCGACTTTGGTTGAGTGCGCCGTCACGGCGAAATTTTTTGGAGTTGGAGGGCGGGAGCCTGCATGCGCGCGCGCCGGGCCGCGGGCCGGCCACTTGCCGCCTGCGAACCATGTGGCATCCCTTGGCCAAAAAGCCTGCCGGCCCACGCGCGCGACGGGAAGTCGCCGCAGGTCGGGGGCCCGCCACGCCTATGCCCGGGCCCAGGCGCGGATTCTCTGCGGCCCGAAGCCGCCCGCACGTCTTCCTGCGGCGGTTTCGGCACGCCTTTAGGGCGTGATAATCGCGAGGCGTGGGGGGAGTGGGTGCAGTTAATCCCACGTCTCACCCGACGCCCTGCCTCCCCGGCTTCGCCGCGCGAAGCTATAAGTAGGGGGAGGGGGGAGAGCGGCAGGCGCTCGCACGCCCCTCCCGTCTCCGCCATCTTCTTCCTCCTAATCTTTCTTCCGACAGCGCCTCGCTGCCGCACTGCTCCACCACTCAATCCTCCGCCGCTGTGCTCATTCTCGCCAGCCCTACGCCACGATGCAGTTCCGCGGGGATTGGGACGGCTCCAACATCCATGAGGATCATGTCGAGTTCCTCCGCAAGACACGCCAGTTGCCCAGCGCGGACAAGGTGGAGGTCCATCTTGCACCGGCGAAGGAGATTACGCCGGAGCCGGAGGAAGGCGAGCGGGTAGTCTTCCGCTCGCATATCTTGCGCGGCATCGGCTTGCCCGTGAGCGCCTTCTTCCGCTCCTTTCTCGAGTTCTACCAACTCCAGCCGCACCACCTTACCCCGAACACGGTGGTGCTGCTGTACGCCTTCGTCACCTTGTGCGAAGGCTACCTCGGCGTGCTCCCCAGCCTCGAGCTCTGGGGGGAGTTCTTCCAGTCCAAGCTGGGCACGCGCATGCAGGGTGTGCCGGCTCAGACTGGTGCCTTCGTCGCGATGCGGAGGGTGGCTGCCGACAACCCCTTCCCCGTCATCACGCTGATCCAGTCGGTGAAGCTATGGCAGAAGTCATACTTCTATGTGAAGAACGTCGCCCCGCAGGGCGACTACGTCAATCTGCCGGCTTACGTAGCCGGCCCACCGGTAGGCAGGAGGCCCCAGTGGTCCTATCGCGCCGTGACGCTGACGCCGGCTGGAACCGCAGCTGTCGCCCGAGTGCGGGCGATGATCCAGTCGGAGGGCTTTTCGGGACCTGACCTGCTGGCCGCCTTCGTCACGCGCCGAGTGCTCCCGCTCCAGAGCCGCCCTCATCTGATCTGTCAGTTGAGCGGCCAGCTCTATCCGAGTCGGATGTGCACCAAAGACATGCCGCACGACGAGGTGGCCTATATGGTGAACTACCTTGCGAACTGCAAGCTCTCCGCAGAGTGGCAGTTCGGCAAGGAGCCATATTGCCGAGCCCATCTGCCGCCCACGGTATGTTCTCCTTTTCTCTTTCTCTTTTCTTGGTTTTGTCGCCTAGTTCCTTTTGGCCGAATCTGACTAGTCGGCTTGTCTCGACAGAGCCCTCTTCTTCGGCCTGCAGGCGGGTCGGACACGGAGTGTCGGGTGGTTGGTGCGACATATGCCAAGGGATGGCTTATCATTGTGGGAGCCAATAAAACGTCGCCGGTGCCTGGAAACGGGATGAGGCGAAGACATGCACGCCGGCGGATCTTACCCAGGTTCGGGGCTCTCCGAGGAGATAACGCCCCTAGTCCTGCTCTGCGGGGTCTCCGCATGATCACTAGATCGATGAAAGGCAGCTACAATCGCTCCTAGAGCTGTTGAGATCAAGGGAGAAGAAGAACAAGGCTAGCTCTTGCTTCTCTCTATCTATGGTGTGTGTGTGTGTGCTATGCTTAGAAGCAAACTATGCTCAGAGGCCAACCCTTTGCATGGGTGCTCCGGGGGGTTTATATAGGCCTACCCCCGGGGGTACAACGGTAATACGGCTGGGCTCTGGTCCCAGCCGTCAGTGTCTACGCTCGTCGGCTTCTCCGCCGGCTGCTGGGTCCCGCCGGCTGGTGGGTCCCGCCGGCTGCCGGCTACTTGGTCGACAGGCCGGCCCCACCGCCTAGGGTCTTGTCGGCGGCTGCTTACTGTAGCCGCGCCTCTGATGACGAGGGCTTTGTCGAGGTAAGCGTGGCTACAGTGGGCCGCCTCGGGGGCTCTCACTGTAGCCTTACCTCGTCTTGTCTCCTTAATGGGGCTCCTGCTTCGAGGAAGGGAGTAGCCAGCTTCTGGAGGCCGGCTACGCTCTTGGCGGACTAGGAAAGGCCGGGCCGCCTTCTCGCCTCTCTCTGGCTGAAGGGGCCCGCCACCCGCGGGCCGTACGGGAGTCGGTCGTGGGTGACGTCGAGGCCAGCATGGCTACAGTGCCGAGCCGCACGGGGGACGGCCGCCCCGTACGGCCTCCTGTAGCCATGCCCGCTTCGGGCTTTGGGGGTAGTGGGCTGCACTGTGGCCACACCCCATCGTGTCGCTGTTATGTGGGAGCAGCTTGGAGTGGTTGTGGTCTCGGCCGGCTCTTTGGAGTCGGCGTCCTTCTTGGCCGGCTTCTTGGAGTCGGCCGCCCTGTAGTCGTCCTGGGGAGGAGTTGGTGAGGCTGGGTCGCCTCTCGGGAGTCGGCTTCAGAGGTAGCCGGCCAGGGAAGGCGGCCCAATGCTCGGAGTGCTTGGAGGCCCGAAGGCCTGATAATTTTTTCAGAAGAACCAGGGGCAGTTGGTTAGGCTACCCGTGGCCATTTACTCCGACAGTAGTCCCCGAAGCTGATTGGGCTTTGAGGTGGAGTGGGGTTTGAGAAGCTCGATCAGCTTCCTATCGTGACAAGCCGGCAGCTGGGAGCCGGCCTTGGTCAGGCGCGCCGCCTGAGTCGAAATCTTCTGGAGTCGGAGGGCGGGAGCCCGCTGGCACGTGCACCGGGCCACAGGCCGGCCACGGGCCGTCGGCGAACCACGTGGCCGGAAAGCCTGCCAGCCCACGCGCGTGACGGGACGTCGCCGCAGGGAGGGGGCCCGCCACGTCAGCGCCCCGGCCCAGGCGCGGATCCTTTGTATCCCGAAACCGCCCGCACGTTACGTGCGGCAGTTTCGGCTCGCATTCACGCGCAATAATCGCGAGACGTGGGGGGAGTGGGCGTAGTTAATCCCACGTTCGCCCCCCACGTCCGGCCTCTTCGGCCTCGTGAGGCTATAAGTAGGGGGAGGTGGAGGGCGGCAGACCCTCGCACACTCCTCCTACTTCCACCGTCTTCTTCCTCTTGCCAGTTCTTGCGACAGCGCCTCGCCGCCGCGCTCTTCCACCGCACGCTCCTTCGCCGCCGTGCTAGCTTTCGCCATGCCTCCCACCGTAGAGTGGCTTGGCGGGGATTGGGACGGCTCCAACGTCCATGAAGACCACATCGACTTCCTCCGCGACACGCGGCGGCTGCCCAGCGTGGACAAAGTGGAGGTCCGCCTCGCGCCGGAGAAGGAAATCAGGCCGGAGCCGCAGGAGGGCGAGCGGGTGGTCTTCCGCTCGCACTTCTTGCGCGGCTTCGGCCTGCCAGTGAGCGCCTTCTTCCGCTCCTGGCTGGACTTCTATCAGCTCCAGCCGCACCATCTCACCCCAACGCGGTGGTGCTGCTGTCCGCCTTCGTCACCCTATGCGAGGGCTATCGCGGCGTCCTCCCCACCCTTGAGCTCTGGGGGGAGTTCTTCCAGTCGAAGCTGGGCACGCGCAGTAAGGGCGTGCCGGCTCATACTGGCGCCTTCATCGCGTCGCGGATATCGGCTGCCGACAACCCCTTCCCCGTCATCACGCTGATCCAATCGGTGAAGAAGTGGCAGAAGTCGTACTTCTACGTGCGGAACATCGCCCCACGGGGCGACTACATCAACCTGCCGGCTTACGTTGCTGGCCCACCGGCGGGCAGGCTGCCCCAGTGGTCCTTCCAGGCTGTGACGCTGTCGCAGGCGGGAAACGCCGCCATCGCCCGACTGCGGGTGATGGTCCAGTCGGAGGGCCTGACGGGGCCCGACCTTCTGGCCGCGTTCGTCACGCGCCGGTTTCTTCCGCTCCAGAGCCGGCCTCATCTGATCTGTTAGATGAGCGGCCAGCTCGATCCGAGCCGGATGTGCACCAAGGAGATGCCGCGCCATGAGGTCGCCTACATGGTGAACTACCTCGCGAACTTCCAACTCACCGAAGAGTGGCAGTTCGGCAAGGAGCCCTACAGCCGAGCCAATCCGCCGCCTACGGTACGCTCTCCCTGCATCTTTTTCTCTCTCTTCGTTGCCGAGTTCCTCTGGGCCGACTCTAACTTAGTCGGCTTGTTCTTTGACAGAGTCCTCTTCTTCGACCGGCTGGTGGGTCAGACACGGAGCGCCGCTTCGTCCCCGACCGGACCGAACATGACCTGGAGGACCCCGACCTGGGGGCGGTCCATATGGACGACGACGTCGAGCCGGGCGGAGGCCAAGCCGGCGGCGAAACAGGCGGGTCCGGGTTCACTGCCACCTTTGACGACTGGCCGAGTGAGGATGAAGCCGAAGCCGTCCCGCGCCGCCAGCCGGCATCTGGACGCGGCGCGGGCTCCTCCGCCGCGCAGCCTACTCGGGGCGGAGGTCAGAAGCGTCGCGCCGCCCAGGGCTTGTTCGGCAGCCGAACGAAGAAACCCAGAGGCGGGGCGGCAGCCACCAGGCGGGAGGAGGTGGCCGCGAAGGCGGCTCGTTTCCGCAAGGTGGTGAAGCAACCGCAGACCGTGTCGGCGTAAGTCCGCATCCTTCTTTGTGTACTCTCTTTCTTTCTTTTCTTTGGTGGTTTTTGAACTCTCGTCTTTTTCTTCAACGATCAGAGCGTCGTTGTCACTTGAGCGGGCGGCTGCCGGCTCCGTCGTCGAGTCGCCAAGGGGCTCTAGGAGCACCACCCGCCGCGTGGACCCCCGCGCCGACCTCCAGGAGGCGACAGAAAGGAACGCGCGGGAGGCGCGGGAGGAGCAGGAGGCACAGGAGGCGGAGGCACGGAAGGCGGCCACTGCCCAGGCGGCACGGGAGGAGGAGGAGGCGGCGAAGGCACGCGCCGAGGCCGCAGCCAGGGCCCAGGCAGAGGCTGAGGCCGCGGCGGCGGCGGGGGAGGTTTTGATGGTCACCCCCCTGCGCGCCATGGCGCCTGGGGACACGGAGCCCTCGCCAGGGGGAGCCAGCGGCGACCAGCCAGGGCTTGGGGGAAGCGGCGACGATGTCATCATCGTGGAGAAGGCGCCGGAGCCGACCACGCCAACTGGGGCGGCCCAAGGCGGCCAGCCTGATCCGCCGCCTGCACAGTCGGCGGAGGGCAAGCCGGGCGCGGGGGCTGAGGTGGCGGTCCGGGTGCCGCCGAGCCGGCGCGCGGGGAAGGCCGCGTCGGAGCCACAGAAGGCCGCGTCAGAGCCACGGCCGGCAGTGGGCTCCAGCTCGTCGGCCCGGGACATGGAGGCGGCCAGCGCTACCTCGGGGTGGACGCCAGGCGGAGGGTCAGCCGTAGTGAACGTGGCTGCACAAGACGTCCGGACCCGGCTCCAAAGCCAAGCCGCGTCGCTGAGGCAGTTCACCGACGAGTTCCTCGCCACGTGGGCGGCCATCCGGGTTAGTACTCCCGTCTTGTTTCTTCTTGATTTTGCTTTTTTCTTGATCTTGATTTCTTCCGTGGGTGCGCGTCAGCGCACCCACTGGGTGTAGTCCCCGAGTTCCGAGTCGGCTGCTGAGCAGGCGGCTTGGAACTTCTTGGAGGTTTTGCCTTTGCTGTTTTTGTTCTCACTTCGGTCTTCTGTCCATCTTGCAGGACTACCACAACCTTCGAGCGGCCGCCTTCAACTCCCAGGCTCAGGAGCTGACTTAGAAGACCGCCGATCTTACTGAGAGCCGAGGTAAGTGACTTGATCTTTATCTCATGTGGGGGCGCGTCAGCGCACCCACTGGGTGTAGTCCCCGAGATTCGGGCCGACTGCTGAGCAGTCGGGTCGGATCTTCCTTGACGATTTCTTACTGTTCTTCTTCTTCTTCCGACTTTGCAGCGGCCAACGCCAGTCTGAGGGCACAGCTGGGGGAGTCCCAGACTGCTCTTCGTGCCAAGGACGCCGAGCTCGCCGCCTTGGTGCAGGAGCGCGACCGCCTGGCCAAGAAGTTGGCCGACCAGGAAGAAATCCACAAGGCGGCACTGAAGGCGGCGCAGGACCGCGAAGCCACTCTCCAGGCCGAGTTCAAGACGGAGGCGGCCGGCTGGGCTGAGGCCAGGCAGACTCTGGTCTCTGGCTACGGCCAGATCGAAGATCTGGTTGACGGTAAGCCGCCTACCTCTCCGTCCTTTCTTGCCATCTGCCACTTTGGCTTGTTTTTCTGATTTTGGTGTTCTTTTCTTCCTTTCTTCTTCTTTCTTGCGCAGAGTATTTCCTTGGCTATTCTACTGCCGCCAACCAGACCATCGAGGCCTGTCGCCAGGCGCGGAGGCAAGCCGGCTTTGAAATCTCGCCAACCGCCGGCCGCTCGCTGGAGGAACAGCTCCTGGCGATCCAGGCTCGCATCCAGCCGGCTCACCGGCTGCTCCGCCGGCTTCAGTGTGCCGGGGCGCAGGTCTTGGCCGCCCTCTGGCCCGGCCAAGCGGTCCCTCGCACCCCCAGTCGGACCGCCGACTGGCTGGAGGTGGCAGTCGGCCGCTTCGAGGCTTGGAAGGCCTCGGCGGCTCGCTCCGGCGCCAGGCGGGCGCTGGAGTTCGTCAAGGCCTGGTATCCCAGCCTGAACCTGGAGCAGCTGGCTACCTGGCGGCAGCAAGCTGACACGGAGCTGGAGCCGGCGCGGCGGGCCATCATTCGGCGGGCTTCGGCGATCGCCGACTACACCGACACCAGCGTCTTCGCCCCCGAGGTGGACGGCAATGGAGTCGCCCAGCCGGAAGAGTGGTTCGGGCTTGACCCGGCGTACGGCGAAGACTCGGCGGAGGAGATCGACTCCAGCGACGAGGGTGATGAAGAGGAGGAGGAAGGTGAAGACGCCGAGCCGGCTGGTGGAGCAGCCGGCCAGCCCCAGCCTGACCGCACCTCCAGCACCACGTCGCGCGCCTCCACGCCTCCTGCCGCAGGTGGTGGTCAAGCCGGGGCCCGCTAGTCGGCCACTCCTTCAGCCGGCGAGGCTGCCTTCACCGACCAGCTCGGCCTCCATGTCGCGCCCTAGTCGGTCGTCTTTTGCTTTTCCTGTCTTGTTACTCTTTAGAACAATGTTTCGTTAAATTCGCACAATTCCACCCACTGGGTGTATTCGAACTTATGTCTGTTGCCGGCCTGTTGGCGGCTTTATGTATATATAACTTATGCATTTGGTCTTTCCTTGTACTTTTGCTTGTTGTCCTTCTGCTTTTTCCTTTGCCGCCCTCCCTTGGTTGCCGCCTCCCCAGTCAAACAGTTGCTCTGCAATCTGTAGCCGGAGGAGTGCCTGGCCGATTGGGGAGGGGGAAGTACTTTAGCTCTCCTTGACTAAAGCTAAGTTTTTTTAGGAAGCCGGCCAGCCGGCTACTCTGGTAGCCGGCAGGCATGTTTGGAGGCCGTCTTTTTGCTATATAGGTTTGTAGTTCCTTAGCCATTTTTCGTGTGGGCGTCCTTTCTGTCTTTCCTCTTGCTAGTCGGACAGTCAGTTCTTTGAGCTGCGACTTTCAATAAGAGAGGACTCGGGAGCCGGCGCACTACTTTTCTGACTTTAGGAAAAACTTTCGATATAGCTCAAGGCGGCCAGTCCCCGAGCCGACTAGTCGAACCCGGTGCCGGACAAAAATTCAAAATGTAATAATACATTCATGGATATGACACTCATCATTCATAGATAAATAAAAGGCAGTCCCCGAGTACTGTTCGGGGGGCCTGTTGGTTTGTACTTAATACAAAAGGGGAGCGTGATACATACTGCTTTTCAGCTGTAAAATCGTCTTAGGAGGTTTGCGTTCCATGGTCGCTCCGACTCCTTGCCGGAGTCGTCTCTCTTGCGTGCTCTTGGTTTTTGTGCGTCGATCAAGTAGTAGGAATCGTTGCCGAGTGCCTTACTGACGACAAAGGGGCCTTCCCAAGGGGCCGAGAGCTTGTGCTGGCCGGCTGTTCGCTGGATCAGCCGGAGCACAAGGTCGCCCTCTTGGAAGGATCTTGGCATGACCTTGCGGTTGTAGTAGCGGCGCAGCCCTTGCTGGTAGATGGCGGACCGGCTGAGGGCTAACAGCCGGCCTTCTTCCAGTAGGTCGACGCCGTCTTCTCTTTCTTCTTTGGCTTCCTTCTCCGTGTACATGGTGATCCGAGGCGAGTTGAACTTGATGTCTGTTGGGATGACAGCCTCGGCACCGTACACGAGGAAGAATGGAGTGAAGCCGGTTGACTTGTTGGGTGTAGTGCGCAGACTCCAGAGGACAGCCGGCAGCTCTTCGAGCCAGCAGCCGGCCGATCGCTCCAGTGGTACAACCAGTCGGGGCTTGATGCCGGAGAGGATGAGTCCATTTGCTCGCTCAACCTGGCCGTTTGACTACGGGTGGGCAACGGACGCTAAGTCCAGTCGGATGCCCTGCGTCTCGCAGAAACGTGCCAGTGCTCCTTTGGCGAAGTTCGTGCCGTTGTCGGTGATGATGCTGTGCGGCATGCCGTACCGAGTAGTGATGTCGGTGATGAATGTTACGGCAGTCGGCCCATTGAGCTTCTTGATTGGCTTTGCTTCAATCCACTTTGTGAACTTGTCCACGGCAACAAGTAGATGTGTCAGGCCGCCGCGGGCTGTCTTGAAAGGGCCCACCATGTCCAGTCCCCAGACGGCAAAAGGCCAGTGAGGGGAATGGTTTTGAGGGCAGAAGCCGGCAGGTGTTGCTTGGAACTAAAAACTTGACATCCTTTGCAGCTCTTGACTATTTCTTTAGCATCCTCCAAGGCAGTCGGCCAGAAGAAACCATGGCCGAAAGCCTTGGCCACAAGGGATCTTGAGGCTGCGTGGTGGCCGCATTCGCCTTGGTGGATGTCTTTGAGGATTGCCACTCCTTTTTCTGGCTCGACACAACGCTGGAAGACTCCAGTGACGCTGCGCTTCACAAGCTCTCTGTTGATTATTGTGTATGCTGCGGCTCGTTGTTGCACTAGTCTTGCTGAGATCTCGTCAGGCGGCAGCTCTCTGCTGACTAGGAACTTAAGGATGGGCTGGGCCCATGAGGGAGCTGTGACTTCTTCTCCTGTTAATGTGGCCACCATGACTCGGGTGGGTGGGTTGGGTGTTGCATTGGAGTCGGCCACCGCTTCTTGTGTCGTTGCAGTCCCCGGGCCGACTGCTGCAGTCCCCGAGCCGGGTTCTGAAGTCCCCGGGCCGGGTGCGACTACGGCAGTCCCCGGGCCAGTCGTCGAAGTCCCCGTGCCGCCTGCGGGATTTCTCCAGTCGGATCCGGCTGTATCTGGCGCAGGCGGTACGAAGATGGAATCCGACTCTGGAGACGGCTTGATGGACGGCTTGAGGAGGCGCTGGTGGGAGACGCCAGTCGGTATGGCTTGTCGGGTGGAGCCGATCCGTGCTAGGGCATCTGCTTGGTCGTTGTCGGCCCTTGGCACGTGAAGGAACTCGCACCCCTCGAAGTATCCGCTTATCTGCTGGACGAGGAAACGATAGCTCGCCATGTTCGCGTCCTTGGTCTCCTAGTCGCCAGATGATTGCTGGACCACCAAGTCTGAGTCGCCGTAGCACAGAATCCGGCGTATGCCGAGTTCTTTGGCTAGCCGGAGCCCGTGTACGAGCGCCTCGTACTCGGCGACGTTGTTGGAGGCGGCGAAGTGGATCTGCAGCGTGTACTTGAGCTTGTCGCCTTTGGGAGAGGTGAGGACGATGCCGGCTCCCAAGCCGGTGCGCATCTTGGACCTGTCAAAGTGCATCCGCCAATGGGTAGAGTCGGGAGCCGGCGGTAAGTACTGGGTCTCGGCCCAGTCGACGAGGAAGTCGGCCAATGCTTGCGACTTGATGGCGGTGCGGGGTTGATAGAAGATCGTGTAGGGCGCCAACGCAATGGCCCATTTGGCCACCCGGCCGGATGCATCCCGGCTGCCTATGATCTCGGCGAGCGGGGCAGTGCACACGACTGTGATGGGGTGCTCTTGGAAGTAGGGCTTCAGTTTCTTGGCAGCGAAGTACACTCCATAACACATCTTCTGGTAGTGCGGGTAGTTTTGCTTTGAGCTGGATAGTACTTCGCTGAGATAGTAGACCGGCCTCTGGACCAGCTGGGCTCGGCCTTCCTCCAGGCGCTGGATCACAACAACAGTGCTGACGACTCGGCTAGTCGCGGCGATGTAGAGGAGCATGGGCTCCTTCTCAGTCGGCGCTGCCAGGACAGGCGGAGTGGTCAACATTTTCTTCAACTCATGGAAGGCTTGGTCGGATTAATCATTCCACTCAAAGTGAGTGGACTTCTTCATGAGTCGGTACAAGGGGAGAGCCTTTTCTCCTAGTCAGCTGATAAAACGATTCAGGGAGGCTAAGCAGCTAGTGAACTTCTGCATATCTCGCAGCTTGGTGGGAATCTCCATCCTTTCGACGGCCTTGATCTTGACGGGGTTGCACTCAATGCCGCGTTCGGAGACCAGGAAGCCTAGCAGCTAGCCGGTTGGCACTCCGAACACGCACTTCTCGGGATTGAGCTTGATTTGGAATCGGCGCAAGTTGGCAAATGTTTCTTTCAGGTCTTCCAGCAAGGTACCGCGCTTCTCTGTCTTCACCACAATGTCGTCTACGTAGACGTGGGCATTTCTGCCGAGTTGTTTCAAGAGACATTTCTGCATGCAACGCTGAAACGTGGCACCAGCATTTCTCAAGCCGAATGTCATTGTCAGGTAGCAGAAAGCTCCAAAGGGTGTGATGAAGGCAGTCTTCAGGCAGTCAGCCGGGTCCAACTTGATCTGATGATACCCTGAGTATGCATCCAAAAAACTTAACAGCTCGCATCCGGCTGTGGAGTCTATCACTTGGTCAATCCGTGGCAGAGCAAACGGATCCTTTGGGCAGGCCTTGTTCAAACTCGTGAAGTCTATACACATACGCCACTTGTTATTCTTCTTCAGAACCAGAATTGGGTTGGCAAGCCACTCTGGAAAGAACACTTCCATGATGAAGCCGGCGGCAAGGAGCCGGGCTATCTCTTCTCCCACGATTCTTCGCTTCTCTTCTGACAGTCGGCGGAGGGGCTGCTTGACCGGCTTCACATCATCTCGGACATGTAATTTGTGCTCGGCGAAATCCTTCGGGACACCCGGCATGTCCTTTGGGGACCATGCAAAGATGTCTCGATTCTCACGGAGGAAGTCGACGAGCTCGCCTTCTTATTTACTATCCAAGTTCGCCCCAATGATAGCGAACCTCTCCGGGTGCTCCGGGTCCAGAGGTATCTTCTTCGTCTCTTTTGCAGGCTGGAAGGAGCCCTGCGCGTCACAATCCTTGGGGTTGGGGGACAAGGTCGGCTGCTTGCCGGCCATGGCCACAACCCGTTCCAACATATTTTTCTGTTCTGCCACCAAGAGGGACTCGGCCAGCCGGCTACTGGCCATGGCGCACTCGGTGGACTTCTTGTAGTCGCTGGCTACCGTGATGATCCCCTTCGAGCTCGGCATCTTCATCTTCAGGTAGGCATAGTGGGGCACAACCATGAACTTGGCCAGAGCAGGTCGGCCAAGCAGTGCATGATAGGGGCTCTCCAAATCCACTACCTCGAACCATATTGCTTCCCGGCGAAAATGATCTTTGTCCCCGAAGAGAACATCCATTTTGATCTTGCCGATTGGAGAGCAAGACAGGCCGGGTATGATACCATGGAAGACGGTGCGGCTCGGCATGAGCTGCTTCGCTTTGATGTTCAGCTTCTCCAAGGTATCGCGGTACAGTATGTTGATACTGCTTCCGCCGTCTATCAGGACGTGGGAAAATCTGGCAGCTCGCCTCTCCGTCGCGAGGGTGACGTCCAAGACCATTGCGTAGGAGCCAGGCGAAGGCATCACCTCTGGGTGGTCGGCCTGGCTCCAGCTGATTGGCTTTTCTAACCAATGCATGAACTCGGCGGTGCTAGAGGCGACTGCATTCACTTCTTGGTGCTGTCGGCATCGGCTGCGCTTGTCGTCGGCTTGACTAGTGAAGACGACATAGGCGGCGTGCTCTTCGGGGAATTCGTCTTGGATGGCGCCGACTGCCGGCCGAGCCACCGGCTGCTGGGGAGCTGGAGGCGGCTGGCCGGGAGGCGGAGGCGGCACCATTCCCTCACCCTTGGTGATGCGCATAAGCCAGTGGCATTTCCTGGTTGTGTGGTTGGACGGCTTCGCGCCGCTGTGGAACTTGCAGGGGGCATCGAGTGCTTGTTCGTAGGAGAAAGACGGCTGCCAAGACGACCTTCCACCCTTCTTCTTGGGAGCGGGCCGATCTTCGGGCTGCTCGTCTTCAACTGTGGCCACTTGCCGACTGGAGGAAGTCGGCATAGGGCCCTTGCGCTTGTGGTCGTTCTGGTAGGGGCGCCGATTAGGGTCGCCAGCCGGCGTTTTGGGAGCCGGAGCAAGTACTTTCCCCGAGGCGTCCACTCGGAGCTCGGTCTTCATTGAGGAGTCGGCAGTGGCGTATTTGTCGGCGATGACGAGCAATTCATCGAGGGTAGCCGGCTCGTCGCAGAGGAGTCGGTGCTTGAGGAGGGTGCCCTCTCGGCACCCGGCGGTGAAGTACTCGATGGCCTGGACCTCGTGCACCCCCTCGCAGGAGTTGCGGAGCTCGGCCCATCGCGTGAGGTAGTCGCGGGTCGACTCGTTGGGCCCTTGGACGCAGAGGGAGAGCTGGCGAGGATTGGGAGGCCGCTTGCAGGTGCTGGTGAAGTTGCGGACGAAGACTTCGGTGAAGTCCAGCCAACTATTGATGCTGTGGGGCTTGAGGCTGTTGAGCCATGTGCGCGTCGTGCCTTGCAGCATCAGGGGGACGTACTTCACGGCGACGCGCCGATTGCCGTTGGCTATGCTGACGGCTGTGGAGTAGTCGATGAGCCAATCTTCCGGCTTCACCGAGCCGTTGTACTTGGGCGTGTCTCTGGGGATTGAGAACCCTTTGGGGAAGGGCTCGTCGCGGATGCGGGGGCCAAAGCATGGTGGGCCGACATCGTCTTCTTCTTCTAACGCCAAGGATCGAGCAAGGCGGTCGATCCTGTGGCGGGCGTCGTTCTCGCCGACTCCTTCTCGGCGGCCGAGTCGGTCACCAAGAGTCGGGTGTGTGATAGGTGGTGGAGTGAGGCGTCGTTCTCTTCGAGGCGGGGGAGGAGGCAGATTTCCTTGGTGCTCTACAGCTCGAGGGCGGACATCCGCGTCGCGCTCGATCGTGATGCGAGTTCGACTGCGGCTGGCAGCCAGCTCCTTGTCTTCCTTCTGGCGCGCGCCGCTCGCAGTCGGCGAGCGGGACGTCGCGGCGTGCTCCCGGCGCGGGGGATGACTATCAGCACGGGTGCCGGCTTCGTGCCGTTCTGCAGCCGCGTCGAGCAGTTGTTGGATCCGTCTCGTCATGTAAGGGAGCTCATCGGCTCCCAGCCCATTGAGCTCTTCTGCAGCCGCCTGAGCGGCTCGCAGATTCTCGAGCGGGGTGGCGTAGACGGGGCGATCTGCGCCCAGCATGCTGGCAACGGCTGCGCCGCGCTTCTGGACGAAGCCGGCTCGGCTCGGGCCGCTAGGCGGCGGCGTGCCGAAGGCGGCGCGGTCGACTTCGCGCTGGTGGGCCTCGGTGAGGCGTCTCATCGAGGCTATCTTCTGGCCCTCCGCGATGAGGGCAAGGCGGCATGCCTCCAGGGTCTCGGCGTCGGCGTCGGCCAGGATGGGGACCGAGAGGTCGTGCACCGCCGCTTGCTGAGCGTCGCGGGCATTCTCGCCCGAGTTGGAGACGTGGCTGATGACCAGCACTTCGGTGACAGCGCTGCTGCCGCTGTCAGCTCGAGGGAGGGGGTCGTCGAAGACCACCACGTCGGAGGGGTAGGCGTCAAGCAACGCGGTGTCGGAGTCGATGAGCATCGGGTCGGTGGAGCCGACCGACTCCATGTCCGCAGCAGGCTCGCTGGAGACGTGAAGTTGGTCGAGGAGGCTGACGAGGCGGCTCTCGGGGTAGTCGGTGCCTGCGTCGGACGCAGGCTCGTCGGAGATGGGAGTCTCGCCGGGCAGATCGGCGAGGCGGCTTGCTGCGCAGGCGTCGTCGACGCCTTGCAGCGCGTCGAGGCAAACGCCATCGGGCGCAGCAGGCTGGCTGCGCTCGCGGGGGAGGAAGAGAGTTCCCGTCCAGAACAGGTCTCCGGACGACGGTGCACCTGGCCCCACAGTGGGCGCCAAATGTCGGGTGGTTGGTGCGACATATGCCAAGGGATGGCTTATCATTGTGGGAGCCAATAAAACGTCGTCGGTGCCTGGAAACGGGATGAGGCGAAGACATGCACGCTGGCGGATCTTACCCAGGTTCGGGGCTCTCCGAGGAGATAACGCCCCTAGTCCTGCTCTGCGGGGTCTCCGCATGATCACTAGATCGATGAAAGGTAGCTACAATCGCTCCTAGAGCTGTTGAGATAAGGGGAGAAGAAGAACAAGGCTAGCTCTTGCTTCTCTCTATCTATGGTGTGTGTGTGTGCTATGCTTAGAAGCAAACTATGCTCAGAGGCCAACCCTTTGCATGGGTGCTCCGGGGGGTTTATATAGGCCTACCCCCCGGGGGTACAACAGTAATCCGGCTGGGCTCTGGTCCCAGCCGTCAGTGTCTACGCTCGCCGGCTTCTCCGCCGGCTGCTGGGTCCCGCCGGCTGCTGGCTACTTGGTCGACAGGCCGGCCCCACCGCCTAGGGTCTTGTCGGCGGCTGCTTATTGTAGCCGCGCCTCTGATGACGAGGGCTTTGTCGAGGTAAGCGTGGCTACAGTGGGCCGCCTCGGGGGCTCTCACTGTAGCCTTACCTCATCTTGTCTCCTTAATGGGGCTCCTGCTTCGAGGAAGGGAGTAGCCGGCTTCTGGAGGCCGGTTACGCTCTTGGCCGACTGGGAAAGGCCGGGCCGCATTCTCGCCTCTCTCTGGCTGAAGGGGCCCGCCACCCACGGGCCGTACGGGAGTCGGTCGTGGGTGACGTCGAGGCCAGCATGGCTACAGTGCCGAGCCGCACGGGGGACGGCCGCCCCGTACGGCCTCTTGTAGCCATGCCCGCTTTGGGCTTTGGGGGTAGTGGGCCGCACTGTGGCCACACCCTGTCGTGTCGCCGTTATGTGGGAGCAGCTTGGAGTGGTTGTGGTCTCGGCCGGCTCTTTGGAGTCGGCGTCCTTCTTGGCCGGCTTCTTGGAGTCGGCCGCCCTGTAGTCGTCCTGGGGAGGAGTTGGTGAGGCTGGGTCGCCTCCCGGGAGTTGGCATCAGAGGTAGCCGGCCAGGGAAGGCGGCCCAATGCTCGGAGTGCTTGGAGGCCCGAAGGCCTGATAATTTTTTCAGAAGAACCAGGGGCAGTCGGTTAGGCTACCCGTGGACATTTACTCCGACACGGAGTGCCGATTCGTCCAAGACCGGACGGAGCACGATCTGGAGGACCCCGACTTGGGGGCGGCCGCTATGGACGACAACACCGAGGCGGGCGGTGGCCAAGCCGGTGGCGAGGCAGGCGGCTTCGGGCTTGGAGTCAGCATCGACGACTGGCCGGACGATGACGAGGCTGAAGTCGTCCCACGCCGCCAGCCGGCGCCTGGCCAAGGTGCGGGTTCCTCCGCCGCGCCGCCTGCTCGGGGCGGCGGGCAAAAGCGTCGTGCCGCGCCGGGCTTGTTCGGCAGTCGGCCGAAGAAGCCCAGAGGCGGGGCAGCGGCGACCAGGCGGGAGGAGGCGGCCGCGAAGGCGGCCCGCTTCCGCAAGGCGGTGAAGCAGCCGTAGACGGTGTCGGTGTAAGTATATACTTCTTCGTGTATTCTTTTTTCTTTTCTCTGGTAGCTCCTGAGTCCTTGTCTTTTCTCCCAAAAAAACCAGGGCTCCATCGTCGCTCGAGCGGGCTGCTGCCGCCTCCGTCGTTGGGTCGCCGGGGGGATCCGGGAGTACTACTCGCCGCGTGGACCCCCGTGCCGATCTTCAGGCGGCGACGGAGCGGAACGCGCGGGAGGTGCGGGAGGCGCGAGAGGCGGAGGCACTGAGGGCGGCCACCGCCAAGGCGGCGTAGGAGGAGGAGACGGCGAAGGCGCGCGCCGACGCCGCAGCCAAGGCCCAAGCGGAGGCTGCGGCTGCGGCGATGGCGGAGGGGGCCTTGCTGGTCACCCCACTGCGCGTCGCGGCGCCTGGGGCCCTGGAGCCCCCGCCAGAAGAAGCCAGCGGTGACCAGCCGGGGCTGGAGAGGAAAGACGACATTGTCATCCTGGAGAGGGTGGCGGCACCGGCCCCGCCGACTGGAGCGGCTCAAGGCGGCCGACCTGACCTGCCGCCTGCGTAGTCGGCCGGGGGCGAGCCGGCCGCGAGGACTGATCTGGCGGTTCGGACGTCGTCGCGTCAGCGCACGGGGAAGGCCGCGCCGGAGCCGCAGCCGGCCGCGGGCTCCAGCTCGTCGGCCCAGGATATGGAGGCGGCCAGCGCCAGCTCGGGGTGGACGCCGGGACGGCCGTGATGAATGTGGCCGCGCAGGACGTCCGGACTCGGCTCCAAGCCCAGGCTACGGCGCTGAGGAAATACAACGACGAGTTCCTTGCGACGCGGACGGCCATCCGGGTTAGTCTTCTTATCTTGCTTCTTTTTGATCTTGGTTTCTTCCATGGTGGCGCGTCAGTGCACCCACTGGGTGTAGTCCCCGAGTTCCGAGTCGGCTGCTGAGCAGGCGGCTTGGAACTTCTTAGTGGATCTAGTTTTGCTATTCTTGCTCTTACTTCGCTCTTCTGCCTGTCTTCCAGGACTACCACAATCTTCGCGCGGCCGCCTTCAACTCCCAGGCTCGGGAGCTGACCCAGAAGACCGCCGACCTAGCTGAGGGCCGGGGTAAGTGCTTTGTCCTTTATCTCACATGGGGGCGCATCAGCGCAACCACTGGGTGTAGTCCCCGAGATTCGGGCCGACTGCTGAGCAGTCGGGTCGGATCATCCTTGACGACTTTTTCTTATTGCTTCTTCTTTCTCTGCCGTCCCTGCAGCGGCCAACGCCAGTCTAAGGGCGCAGCGGGGAGGGTCTCAGGCTACCCTTCGTGCCAAGGAGGCCGAGTTCGCCGCCTTGGTGCAGGAACGTGACCGCCTGGCCAAGTGGTTGGCCGACCAGGAGGAGAGCCACAAGGCGGCTCTGAAGGCAGTGCAGGACAACGAAGCCGCCCTCCAGGCCGAGTACGAGACAGAGGCGGCTGGCTGGGCCGAAGCAAAGCAGATGCTGATCAATGGCTATGGCCAGATCGAAGATTTGGTTGACGGTAAGCCGCCTACTTCTTTGTCCTTTCTTGCCGCCTGCCGCTTTTGGCTCGTTTTCTGACTTGGTGTTTTCTATTCTTTCTCTTTCTTTCTTGCGCAGAGTACTTCCCTGGCTACTCTACCGCCGCGAACCAGATCATCGAGGCCCTCCGCGAGGCACGAAGGCAGGCTGGCGCCGAGATTGCTCCAAACGCTAGCCGGTCGCTGGAGGAGCAGCTCTTGGCGATCCAGGCCCGCCTCCAGCCGACTCATCGACTGCTCCGCGGACTTCAACGTGCCGGGGCGCAGATGTTGGCCGCCCTCTAGCCCGGCGAAGTGGTGCCCCGCACCCCTAGTCGGACTGCCGACTGGCTCGAACTGGCGGTCGGCCGCTTCGAAGCCTGGAAGGCTTCAGCGGCTCGGTCCGGCGCCAGGCGGGCACTGGAGTTCGTCAAGGCCTGGTATCCCGGCCTGAGTCTGGACCAGCTGGCTACTTGGCGGCAGTAGGCCGACAGGGAGCTGGAGCCGGCGCGGCCGGCTATCATCCGGCGGGCTTCGGCGATCGCCGACTACACCGACACCAGCGTCTTCGTCACTGAGGTAGACGACAACGGTGTTGCCCAGCCGGAGGAATGGTTCGGGCTGAACACAGCAGACGAAGAAGACTCGGCGGAGGAGATCGACTCCAGCGACGAGGGCGAAGAAGGGGAGGAAGAGGGTGAAGACGCCGGGCCGGATGGTGGGGCGGCCGGCCAGCCTCAGCTTGACCGTGCCTCCAGCAACACGTCACGCGCGGGTGTGTCGCCTGCCACCAGCGGTGATCAAGCTGAGACCCGCCAGCCGGCCACTCCTTCAGCCGGCGACGCCGTCTCCACCGACCAACCCGGCTCCCACATCGCACCTTTAGTCTTGTCTGCTATCTTTTATTTTCCTGTCTTGTCACTTTTGGAACAATATTTTGTTATGTTTACACAATTCCACCCACTGGGGGTGTATTCGAACTATGTCGATTGCCGGCCTGTTGGGGGCTTTATATGTATATATGACTATGCAAGTGTTTGGCTTTTCCTTGTTCTTTGCTTTTCATCCTTCTGCTCTTTCCTTTGCCGCCCTCCCTTGGTTGCCGCCTTCCCAGTCAGGCAGTTGCTCTGCAATCTGTGGCTGCAGAAGTGCTTGGCCAATTGGGAGGGCAAGTACTCTAGCTTTGTTGGATTATAGCGAAGTGTTTGGGAAGCCGGCTAGCCGGCTGTTCTGACAGCTGGCAGGCGTGGTTGGAGGCCGTCTTTTCGCTATACAAGTTCATTAGTCCTTAGCCGTTTTTCGTGTGGGCATCCTTTCTGCCTTGGCTTTTGCTAGTCGGACAGTCGGTTCTTCGAGCTGCGACTTTCAACAAGAGAGGACTCGGGAGTCGGCACACTACTTGTCTGACTTCAGGTAGAACTTTAATATAGCTTAAAGCGGCCACTCCCCGGGCCGACTAGTCAAACCCGGTGCCAGATAGGAAATCAAATGTAATAATACATTCATGGATATGACACTCGTCACTCATAGATAAAAGAAGGCAGTCCCCGAGTGCTCCTCGGGGGGCCTGTTGTTTCATACTTAGTACAAAAGTGTAGCATGATACATACTGCTTTCAACTGTAAAATCTTCTCAGGAGGTTCGCGTTCCATGGTCGCTCTGACTCCTTGCCGGAGTCATCCCTCTTACGTGCTCTTGGTTTCCGCGCGTCGATCAAGTAGTAGGAGTCGTTGCCTAGTGCCTTGCTGATGACGAAAGGGCCTTCCCAGGGGGCCGAGAGCTTGTGCTGGCCGGCTGTGCACTGGATCAGCCGAAGCACGAGGTCGCCCTCCTGGAAAGGTCTTGGCTTGACCTTGCGGTTGTGGTAACGGCGCAACCCCTGCAGGTAGATGGCGGACCGGCTGAGTGCTAACAGCCGGCCCTCTTCCAGTAGGTCGACACCGTCTTCTCTTGCTTCCTTGGCCTCCGCCTCCGTGTACATGGTGATCCGAGGTGAGTCGAACTCGATGTCGGTTGGGATGACAGCCTCTGCACCATATACAAGGAAGAATGGAGTGAAGCCGGTTGACTTGTTAGGAGTAGTACGCAGACTCCAGAGGACAGCCGGCAGCTCATCGAGCCAGCAGCCGGCCGATCGCTCCAGTGGTACAACCAGTCAGGGCTTGATGCCGGAGAGGATGATCCCATTTGCTCGCTCGACCTGACCGTTTGACTGCGGGTGGGCAACGGACACTAGGTCCAGTCGGATGCCCTGCGTTGCACAGAAATGTGCCAGTGCTCCTTTGGCGAAGTTTGTGCCGTTGTCGGTGATGATGTTGTGTGGTACGCCGTACCGAGTAGTGATGTCGGTGATGAACGTCACAGCAGTCGGCCCGTTCAGCTTCTTGATCGGCTTCGCTTCGATCCACTTGGTGAACTTGTCTACGGCGACAAGCAGATGTGTCAAGCCGCCGCGGGCTGTCTTGAAAGGGCCCACCATGTCCAGTCCCCAGACGGCAAAGGGCCAGGTGAGGGGAATGGTCTTGAGTGCAGAAGCCGGCAGGTGTTGCTTGGAACTGAAGACTTGGCATCCTCTACAGCTCTTGACTATCTCTTTGGCATCTTCCAAAGCAGTCGGCCAAAAGAAACCGTGGCGGAAAGCTTTGGCCACAAGTGATCTTGAGGCTGCGTGGTGGCCGCATTCGCCTTGATGGATATCCTTGAGGATTGCCACTCCTTTTTCTGGCTCGACACAGCGCTGGAAGACTCCAGTGACACTGCGCTTGACAAGTTCTCTGTTGATTATTGCATATGCTCCAGCTCGTCGTTGCACTACTCTTGCTGAGATCTTATCAGCCGGCAGCTCTCTGTTGACTAGGAATTTGAGGATGGGCTGGGCCCATGACGGAGCTGTGACTTCTTCTGTTAGTACGGCCACCATGACTCGGGTGGGTGGGTCGGGTGGCGTGGAATTGGAGTCGGCCACCGCTTCTTGTGTTGCTGCAGTCCCCGGGCCGGGTTCTGAAGTCCCCGGGCCGGGTGCGACTCCGGCAGTCGGCGGACCAGTTGTCGAAGTCCTCGTGCCGCCTGCGGGGTTCCTCCAGTCGGATCCGGCTGCATCGGGGACAGGCGGTACAAAGATAGAGTCCGACTCTGGAGACGGCTTGATGGACGGCTTGAGGAGACGCTGGAGGGAGACGCCGGTCGGTATAGCCTGTCGGGTGGAGCCGATCCGTGCCAGGGCATCTGCTTGGTCATTGTTGGCCCTTGGTACGTGAAGGAACTCGCACCCTTCGAAGTACCCACTGATCTGCTGGACGAGGAATCGATAGCTCTCCATGTTTGCATCCTTGGCGTCCCAGTCGCCAGACGACTGCTGGACCACCAAGTCTGAGTCACCATAACACAGGTCCGGCATATGCCGAGTTCTTTGGCTAGCCGGAGCCCATGTATGAGCGCCTCATACTCGGTCACGTTGTTGGAGGCGGCGAAGTGGATTTGCAGCGTGTATCTGAGTTTGTCGCCTTTGGGAGAGGTGAGGACGACGCCGGCCCCCAAGCCGGTGCGCATCTTGGACCCGTCGAAGTGCATCCGCCAATGGGTAGAGTCAGGAGCCGGCGGTAGGTACTGGGTCTCGGCCCAGTCGACGAGGAAGTCGGCCAATGCTTGGGACTTGATGGCGGTGCGGGGTTGGTAGAAGATGGTGTATGGTGCCAATGCAATGGCCCATTTAGCCACCCGTCCGGATGCATCCCGGCTGCCTATGATCTCGGCAAGCGGGGCGGTGCACACGACCGTGATGGGATGCTCTTGGAAGTAGGGCTTCAGCTTCTTGGCAGCGAAGTACACCCCATAGCACATCTTCTGGTAGTGCGGGTAGTTTTGCTCTGAGCTGGATAGTACTTCGCTCAGATAATACACCGGCCTTTGAACTAGCTGGGCTCGGCCTTCTTCAGGGCGCTGGACCACGACAACTGTACTGACCACTCGGCTAGTCGCGACAATGTAGAGCAGCATGGTCTCCTTCTCAGTCAGTGCCGCCAGGACAGGTGGGGTGGTCAGCATCTTCTTCAGCTCATGGAAGGCTTGGTCGGCTTGGTTATTCCACTCAAAGTGAGTGGGCTTCTTCATGAGTCGGTACAGGGGGAGAGCCTTCTCTCCTAGCCGGCTGATAAAGCGGTTCAGGGAGGCCAAGCACCCGGTGAACTTCTGCACATCTCGCAATTTGGTGGGAATCTCCATCCTCTCGATGGCCTTGATCTTCACGGGGTTGCACTCGATGCCGCGTTCGGAGACCAGAAAGCCTAACAGCTGGCCGGCTGGTACTCCGAACACGCATTTCTCGGGGTTAAGCTTGATTTGGAATCGGCACAAGTTGGCGAATTTTTCTTTGAGGTCCTCCAGCAGGGTGCCGCGCTTCTCTGTCTTCACCACAATGTCGTCTACGTAGACGTGGGCATTTCTGCCGAGTTGCTTGAGGAGGCATTTCTGCATGCAACGCTGAAAAGTGGCACCGGCATTCCTTAAGCCGAATGTCATAGTCAGGTAATAGAAAGCTCTGAATGGTGTGATGAAGGCAGTCTTCAGGCGGTCTGCTGGGTCCAACTTGATTTGATGGTACCCTGAGTAGGCATCCAAAAAACTCAACGGCTTGCATCCGGCTGTGGAGTCTATCACTTGGTCAATCCGTGGCAAAGCAAACGGATCCTTGGGGCAGGCCTTGTTGAGGCTGGTGTAGTCTATACACATGCGCCACTTGTTGTTCTTTTTCATAACCAAGACTGGGTTGGCAAGCCACTTTGGAAATAATACTTCCATAATAAAGCCAGCGGCGAGGAGCCTGGCTATCTCTTCTCCTACGATTCTTCGCTTCTCTTCTGACAGTCGGCAGAGGGGCTGCTTGACCGGCTTCGCGTCGGCTCGGACGTGCAATTTGTGCTCGGCGAAATCCTTCGGCACACTCGGCATGTCCTTTGGGGACCATGCGAAGATGTCTCGATTCTCACGGAGGAAGTCGACGAGCTCGCCTTCCTATTTACTGTCCAGGTTTGCCCCAATGACAGCAAACCTTTCCGGATTCTCCGGGTCCAGAGGTATCTTCTTCGTCTCCTTGGCCGACTGGAAGGAGCCCTGCGCATCATAGTCTTTGCGGTTGGGGGACAAAACCGGCTGCTTGCCGGCCATGGCCACAACCCGTTCCAGCATCTTCTTCTCTTCCGCCACTACGAGGGACTCGGCCAGCCGACTGCTGGCCATGGCGCACTCGATGGACTTCTTGTAGTCGCCGGCTACGGTGATGATCCCCTTCGAGCTTGGCATCTTCATCTTTAGGTAGGCATAGTGGGGCACAGCCATGAACTTGGCCAGAGCAGGTCGGCCAAGCAAAGCATGGTACGGGCTCTCCAGATCCACTACCTCGAACCAGATCGCTTCTCGGCGAAAATGATCCTTGTCTCCGAAGAGAACATCCATCTTGATCTTGCCGATCGGGGAACAAGACAAGCCGGGCACGATGCCATGGAACACGGTCCGGCTTGGCATGAGTTGCTTCGCCTTGATGTTCAGCTTCTCCATGGTATCGCGGTATAGTATATTGATACTGCTTCCGCCATCAATCAGGACGCGGGAGAATCGGGCAGCTCGCCTCTCCATCGCGAGGGTGACATCCAAGACTAGTGCTTAGGAGCCATGGGATGGCATCACCTCTGGGTGGTTGGCCTAGCTCCAGTTGATGGGCTTCTCGGACTAGTGCATGAACTCGGGAGCGCTAGAGGCGACTGCGTTGACCTCTTCATGCTGACGGCGCCGACTACGCTTGTCTTCAACTTGGCTTGTGAAGACGACGTAGGCGGCGTGCTCTTCAGGGAACTCATCTGCCAGCCGGGCCGCCGGCTGCTGGGGGCTGGAGGCGGCGGGCCGGGTGGCGGAGGCGGCACCAGCCCCTCGCCCTTGGAGATTCGCGTGAGCCAGTGGCACTTTCGGGTCGTGTGGTTGGACGGCTTCGCGCCGCTGTGGAACTTGCAGGGGGCGTCGAGGGTCTGCTCGTAGGAGAAAGCCGGCTGCCAAGCCGGCCTGCCACCCTTCTTCTTGGGAGCGGGCCGTCTTCGGGTTGCTCGTCTTCAACTGTGGCCACCTGCCGACTGGTGGAAGGCGACATAGGGGCCTTGCGCTTGTGGTCGTTCTGGTAGGGGCGCCGATTGGACTTGCTAGCCGGCATCTTGGGAGCCGGAGCAATCACCTTCCCAGAGGCGTCCACTCGAAGCTCGGTCTTCATCGAGGAGTCGGCCGTGGCGTACTTGTCTGCGATGATCAGCAGCTCGTCGAGGGTAGCCGGCTCGTCGCAGAGGAGTAGGTGCTTGAGGAGGGTGCCCTCTCGGCACCCGGCGGTGAAGTACTCGATGGCCTGAACCTCGTGCACCCCCTCGCAGGAGTTGCGGAGCTCAGCCCACCGTGTGAGGTAGTCGCGGGTCGACTCGTTGGGCCCTTGGACGCATAGGGAGAGCTGGCGACGCTTGGGAGGCCGCTTGTACGTGCTGGTGAAGTTGCGGATGAAGACTTCCGTGAAGTCTAGCCAGCTGTTGACGCTGTCGGGCTTGACGCTGTTGAGCCAGGTGCGCGCCGTGCCTTGCAGCATGAGGGGGACGTATTTCACTGCGACACGTCTGTTGCCGTTGGCTATGCTGACCGTAGTAGAATAGTCGATGAGCCAATCTTCCGGCTTCACAGAGCCGTTGTACTTGGGCGTGTCCCTGGGGAGCGAGAATCCTTTGGGGAAGGGCTCGTCGCGGATGCAGGGGCCAAAGCATGGCGGGCCGACACCGTCTTCTTCTTCCAACGCCAAGGATCGAGCTAGGCGGTCGATCCGGTGGCGGGCGTCGTTCTCGCCGACTCCTTCGCGGTGGCCTAGTCGGCCACCGAGAGTCGGATGCGTGACAGGCGGCGGGGTGGGATATCTCTCCCCTCGAGGCGGGGGAGGAGGCGGATCTCCTTGGCGCTCCACCGCCCAAGGGCGGCCTTCCGCGTCGCGCTCGATGGTAATATGAGTCCGGCTGCGGCTAGCAGCCGGCTCCTTGTCTTTCCTCCCGCGGGCGCCGCTCGCAGTCGGCGATCGGGACGTCGCGGCGTGCTCCCGGCGCGTGGGGGTGACTATCAGCGCCGGCGCCGGCTTCATGCCGTTCTGCGTCCGCGTCGATCAGCTGCTGGATCCGCCTTGTCATGTAGGGGAGCTCATCGGCTCCCAGCCCATTCAGCTCTTCAGCGGCCGCCTGAGCGGCTCGTAGATTCTCGAGCGGGGTGGCGTAGACGGGGCGATCTGCCCCCAGCATGCTGGTGATAGCCGCGCCGCGCTTCTGGACGAAGCCGGCTCGGCTCGGCCCGCTACACGGCGGCGTACCGAAGGCGGCGCAGTCGACTTCCCGCTGGTGGGCCTCGGTGAGGCATCTCATGCAGGCTATCTTCTGGCCTTCCGTGATGAGGGCGAGGCGGCGTGCCTCCAAAGTCTCGGCGTCGGCGTCGGCCGAGATGGGGACGGATAAGTCGTGCATCGCCGCTTGTAGGGCATCGTGGGCGTTCTCGCCCAAGTTGGCGACGTGGCTGATGACCAACACTTCGGTGACAGCGCTACTGCCGCTGTCAGCTCGAGGGAGAGGGTCGTCGAAGACCACCACGTCGGAGGGGTAGGCGTCGAGCGATGCCGTGTCGGAATCGACAAGCATCGGGTCGGTGGAGCCGACCGACTCCAAGTCTGCAGCAGGCTCGCTGGAGACGTGAAGTTGGTCGAGGAGGCTGACGAGGCGGCTCTTGGGGTACTCCGTGCCCGCGTCGGACGCGGGCTCATCGGAGATGCGAGCCTCGCCGAGCAGATCGGCGAGACAGCTCGCCGCGCAGCAGATCGGCGAGACAGATCGGGCGCAGCAGGCTGGCTGCGCTCGCGAGGGAGAAAAAGGGTTCCCGTCTAGAACAGGTCTCGGGACGACGGTGCACCTGGCCCCATGGTGGGCGCCAAATGTCGGGTGGTTGGTGCGACATATGCCAACAGGTGGCTTATCATTGCGGGAGCCAGTAAGACGTCGCCGGTGCCTGGAAACGGGATGAGGCGAAGACATGCACGCCGGCGAATCTTACCTAGGTTCGGGGCTCTCCGTGGAGATAACACCCCTAGTCCTGCTCTGCGGGGTCTCCGCATGATCACTAGATCGAAATGAGTAGCTACAAGTGCTCCTTGAGCTGTCTGGTTCAAGGGAGAAGAAGAGCAAGTCTAGCTCTCGCTTCCCTCTCTATATGGTGTGTGTGTGACTCTAAGAAGCCAACCCTTTGCATGGGTGCCCTGGGGGTCTATATAGGCCTACCCCCCGGGGGTACAATTGTAATCCGGCTGGGCGCGGGTCCCAGCCGTCAGTGTCTGCGCTCGCCGGCTTCTCCGCCGGCCGTTGGGGCCCGCCGACTGGTGGGTCCCGCCAGCTGCCGGCCTCTTGGTCAACAGGCCGGCCCCACTGCCTGGGGGTCTTGTCGGCTGCTGTTTACTGTAGCCTCGCCTCTGATGACGAGGGCTTCGTCGAGGTAAGCGTGGCTACAGTGTGCCGCCTCGAGGGCTCTCACTGTAGCCTTACCTCGTCTTGTCTCCTTAATGTGGCACGTGTTTCAAGGGAGGGGGGTAGCCGGCTTGTGGGGGCCGGCTACGCCCCTGGCCGACTGGGGGAGGCTGGGCCGCCTTCGCGCCTCTCTTTGGCTAAAGGGGCCCGCCGCCCGCGGGCCGTACTGGCGTCTGTCGTGGATGACGTTGAGGCCAGCATGGCTACAGAGCCGAGCCGGACGGGAGATGGCCGACCCGTATGGCGTCCTGTGGCCATGCCTGCCTCGGGATTCGGGGGTAGTGGGCCGCACTGTAGCCACACCCCGTCTTGTCACCGTTATGTGGGCGTAGTTTTGGTGGGTGCGGTCTTGGCCGGCTTCTTGGAGTTGGCGTTCTTCATGGCCGGCTCTGGGGAGTCGGCGCTCTTCAGGGCCGGCTCGGGGGAGTCGGCGTTCTCTATGGCCGGCTTCCTGGAGTCGGCCATCTCGTAGTTATCTTGGGGGAGGTTGCTAAGGCTGGGTTGCTTTCTGAGAGTCGGCTTCTGGGTAGCCGACCGGGGGAAGGCGGCCCAATGCTTTGAATGCTTGAAGGCTCAAATGGCCTGATAATTTTTGAAGAGCCAGGGGTAGTCGGTTAGGCTACCCGTGGCCATTTACTCCGACAGGCCGTTAGTTGGCCGGATGTTGCGTCGAACCATATATGGCCCATGGGCAGCACGGGCCATTCCCAGGCCGAAAGACACACCGGGCTAAAATGGGCCCATATCTACATCGGGCCTCTAACAGGCCGAAAGTCACTGGGCCGTAATTGGGCCCCAATATTTGGCGAACAATTAACGGGCCAGATCTGGCTTCGGGCCGTAAATGGGCCTTATTAAATAGGCCGTTATTGGGCTGGCCCACTAGTACCTGAGTAAGTACTACGGGCCTTTGACTGGGCCGGCTTTTTTAACCTATATGGGCCTTTATTGGGTCGTGCCATGTGTCGATGTATCATAGGCGCCTCCTGTCCAAGGAATGGATGACATCTGTCCCAATGGTGAGCCAACACGTGTTTCCTCCGGCCAATGACAATTTTAGACGTGGAAAATCCTCATTGGTCCGGGCTGTTAATGAGTTATCGGATCCAAAACCGGACCCGATAGCTTAACGGCGACCCGTTACGGTGGATGATGTTGGAGATCGTAGCAGAAATTAAAATTTTCTACGCATCACCAAGAACAATCTATGGAGTCTTCTAGCAACGAGAGGGAAAAGAGTGCATCTACATACCCTTGTAGATCGCGAGCGGAAGCGTTCAAGTGAACGGGGTTGATGGAGTCGTACTCGTCGTGATCCAAATCACCGATGACCGAGCGCCGAACGGACGGCACCTCCGCATTCAACACACGTACGGTTGGGGAAGACGTCTCCTCCTTCTTGATCCATCAAGGGGAGGGAGAGGTTGATGGAGATCCAGCAGCACGACGGCGTGGTGGTGGAAGCAGCGGGGATCTCGGCAGGGCTTCGCCAGGCTCAGCGAGAGGGAGAGGTGTCACGGGAGGGAGAGGGAGGCGCCAGGGGCTTGGGTGCGGCTGCCCTCCCTCCCCCCTCTTTATATAGGGGTCCAGGGGGGCGCCGGCCCCCAGAGATCCCATC